>NC_134486.1:248871286-248893786 GCF_040206685.1 Ascaphus truei
TTTGTCAGGAACATCAGCAAAGATCTGTGGTTCCTTACCAAAAGTAGAACAAAAAATACACATTATTTCTTATGTCTTACATAACTTTTTTTTTTTAAATCGGGAAAGACATTAATGGTATTGCCTTCTTAATTCAAAAGATGCAGATGGAACTCATGTCACAGCCCGCGCTGGCAGGTTAAGATGTCTTTAACTTAAAATACTGTGCAAGTGTTACCGTTACCATGGGAAATCTGTGTTATATTGTTATAGCTATGGTGGAGGACAGTAGTACATTCGACATCTGTATTTTAAGAGTTCATATTAAAAAAAAAAATCTCAGTTGCTGTAGGTTTCTGAGCTTTCCTGGTTGCTTTTGCATATCCAGATTGGTTAACAACTCAGAGTTGGCAATACATCAGACTTCTCCATCTCTAAAGAGGTTATATGTCCAGTTAAGAACTGCACCAAAAAATCTTATTCAATTCATGTTGCCCGTCCGACTCTTCTTTTTTTTCTGGACGTTTAACCACTAAGTAGAAAATTGCCAGGTCCTGCCATCATTTTATCTCTGTTCTAGGTAACACACATCTTTATTATACGTTAACACTGGGAGGCTTCTGTTACACAGCCAGCATTAATAGACTCGCTGTCATTTAGGAAATGTCTGTGGTTTTGTTGGCTCAGCAGGAATTTGAAGTTTATGAGAAAGCTGTTTCTTGCCAACAGTGCTATGTACAATTCAAAACCCTTTCTAAGTGCACTCCACACTTATTCTCAAAATATATATTTTTTTGTTTTTCTCACTTGATAGCTTTAACATGTAACATTGAATAGTAGGCCACAAGCCCCCAAATTCTCATTTTCTTTTTATTCTGTATGTCTGACCCAAATGCATTTTCAATATCCGCTTCTTGGTTCTCCTTACATCATTTTTGAGGTCTTATTTGCTGGGGACCAAGGGTTTGTAACAACGGAGCCCTGCATGCAGGAATATGAAGCTTAACATATTGCCAATTTAGTAATCACGCATCATGTTTTACTTTGTATGTTTTTCTTTGTTCAGTTGACATCAGCAAGTTATATGGGGAGTGAGCAAAAGGAGAAGCATCTTGACACAAATGCTCTATAATGAAAATGTAAATATAATGTGTGCATCCCCCCCAACAATTGTTTTTCCTCACATTTTTGCATCAAATAAATTGTTAAGTTTAAGCTGCCATTAAACTTGACTTCTCATTAATCGGATCACACTTGAAATCAAATCTGAAGGAATATGGAACAATTCCCAGGATTCTATATGTTAATCTAATATTCTTGACACATTGTCCCCATGTGTTAGAGCCAGTTACTTAAAGGTTAAGTATTTTAAATATGAAAATGTTTTTACTACCACATTGGGTAGTAAATGTACTTTTAACCCCTTCCCTGCTATAGTGGTCTACCCCATTTTGGAAAAAAACTACAACTATCCTGGCAATGAAGGGGCACTTTGTCATTGAATCCATGTGACACACGTGTTTTGTATTGAAACCTTGTATGGAGGAGCTGAAGGATTGTTACCTTTCCAATACTGTAATAATAGGTTTGGGTACCAGTTGTTTTGCTTATTTTTCTTTTGATAAGCAATAAAAAAAATAAAAAATAAACTTTTACACTCTATTCTTTTCTTTGCTTACCTTTTCTTTGCAGGTCCCTTAGTTAAAAAAGAGAGCCAAATCCCTAGCGCTAAAACCACAATACCAGGCCCAAATTTTGATCAGAAACCAGTCCTTGTTGGTAGTATGCTCTCAGTGAATTGTTGAAAACCCGTCCTGATTCGTTGAATAAGAATTCACACCACCTACAACACAAACAACATGGCACCCCCGCAAACCACACACACACAACATGGCACCCCCCCTGCAATACACACAACATAGCACCCCCCTGCAACACACACACAACATAGCACCCCCCCCCCCCTGCAACACACACACACGACGCCCCCTTGCAACACACACAACATGGCACCTCCCTGCAACACACAAACACATATGATGCCCCCTTGCAACACACAAGGGGGAGAGGAGGGAGGGGGGAGGGGGAAGGGAGAGGAGGGGAAGGGAGAGGGGAGAGAGGAGGAGGGGGTGTCTGTACCTCTTAATCCTGTATTGCTGCCTCCACGGACCCAACAGTAGCAGTAGTGTAACTTCCTGCTTTGTGGGGGGAAGGGGAGAGAGATTATTTGGGGGCAGTTGATTCCGTTTGGTGGGGGGTTCTGTTTTGTGTGTGCTGCAGGGGGGGGTGCCATGTTGTGTGTGTTTGTGTGTTGCAGGGTGGTGTCATGTTGTGTGTGTGTTACAGGGGGGGTGTTGTGTGTTTGATGAAGGGGTGACTGCCATGTTGTGTGTGTGTGTGATGCAGGGGAGGTGCGATGTTGTGTGTGTGTGTGTGTGTTGCAGGCTGGGTACCATGTGTGTGTGTGTTGCAGGCTGGGTACCATGTGTGTGTTGCAGGGGTGTGTGTGTGTCACAGGGAGGGGTGTCGTGTGTGTGTTTGTGTTGAAGGAGAGGGTGCATGTTGTGTTTGTGTGTGTGCTGAAGAGAGGGGTGCCGTGTGTGTGATGCAGTTGTGGATGGCGTGTGGTGTGTGTGTGTTGCAGGGGGGGTGCCATGTGTGTGTGTGTTGCAGGGTGGTGCCGTGTGTGTGTGTTACAGGGGGGTGCCGTGTGTGTGTACTGCAGGGGGGGGGGGTGCATGTTGTGTGTGTGTTGCAGGGGGGGTGCCATGTTGTGTGTGTGTGTGTTTTACAAGGGGGCATCATATGTGTTTGTGTGTTGCAGGGAGGTGCCATGTTGTGTGTGTTGCAAGGGGCGTCGTGTGCGTGTGTTGCAGGGGGGGTGCTATGTTGTGTGTGTTGTAGGGGGGTGCTATGGTGTGTGTGTGTGTGTATGTTTCAGGGGGGTGCCATGTTGTGTGTATTGCAGGGGGGGGTGCCATGTTGTGTGTGTGTGGTTTGCGGGGGTGCCATGTTGTGTGTGTCATATCATTTTGTGTGTGCTGGAGGGGGATGTTTTGTGTTGGAGGGATACTTTGTGTGTTGGTAGAGAGGTTTATTGTGTTTTTGAGAAGAAGGCGGTATTATGTGTATTGAGTAGGGGAGTATTTGTATGTATTCACGAGAGGGTGGTATTATGTGTATTGAGAGGGCGGTATTACAGTATATGTATTGAGAGGGTGGTATTACAGTATATGTATTGAGAGGGCGGTATTACGGTATATGTATTGAGAGGGCGGTATTACAGTATATGTATTGAGAGGGCGGTATTACAGTATATGTATTGAGAGGGCGGTATTACAGTATATGTATTGAGAGGGCGGTATTACAGTATATGTATTGAGAGGGCGGTATTACAGTATATGTATTGAGAGGGCGGTATTACAGTATATGTATTGAGAGGGCGGTATTACAGGATGTGTATTGAGAGGGCGGTATTAGAGTATGTGTATTGAGAGGGCAGTTTTATGTGTATTGAGAGGGCGGTATTACAGTATGTGTATTGAGAGGGCAGTATTATGTGTATTGAGAGGGCGGTATTACAGGATGTGTATTGAGAGGGCGGTATTACAGTATGTGTATTGAGAGGGCAGTATTATGTGTATTGAGAGGGCGGTATTACAGTATGTGTATTGAGAGGGCAGTATTTTGTGTATTGAGAGGGCGGTATTACAGTATGTGTATTGAGAGGGCGGTATTACAGTATGTGTATTGAGAGGGCGGTATTATGTGTATTGAGTGGGCGGTATTACAGTATGTGTATTGAGAGTGCGGTATTACAGTATATGTATTGAGAGGGCGGTATTACAGTATGTGTATTGAGAGGGCGGTATTACAGTATGTGTATTGAGAGGGCGGTATTACAGTATGTGTATTGAGAGGGCGGTATTATAGTATGTGTATTGAGAGGGCGGTATTACAGTATGTGTATTGAGAGGGTGGTATTACAGTATGTGTATTGAGAGGGCGGTATTACAGTATATGTATTGAGAGGGCGGTATTACAGTATGTGTATTGAGAGGGCGGTATTACAGTATGTGTATTGAGAGGGCGGTATTACAGTATGTGTATTGAGAGGGCGGTATTACAGTATGTGTATTGAGAGGGCGGTATTACAGTATGTGTATTGAGAGGGCGGTATTACAGTATATGTATTGAGAGGGCGGTATTACAGTATGTGTATTGAGAGGGCGGTATTACAGTATGTGTATTGAGAGGGCGGTATTACAGTATATGTATTGAGAGGGCGGTATTACAGTATGTGTATTGAGAGGGCGTTATTAGAGTATGTGTATTGAGAGGGCAGTTTTATGTGTATTGAGAGGGCGGTATTACAGTATGTGTATTGAGAGGGCAGTATTATGTGTATTGAGAGGGCGGTATTACAGGATGTGTATTGAGAGGGCGGTATTACAGTATGTGTATTGAGAGGGCAGTATTATGTGTATTGAGAGGGCGGTATTACAGTATGTGTATTGAGAGGGCAGTATTTTGTGTATTGAGAGGGCGGTATTACAGTATGTGTATTGAGAGGGCGGTATTACAGTATGTGTATTGAGAGGGCGGTATTATGTGTATTGAGTGGGCGGTATTACAGTATGTGTATTGAGAGTGCGGTATTACAGTATATGTATTGAGAGGGCGGTATTACAGTATGTGTATTGAGAGGGCGGTATTACAGTATGTGTATTGAGAGGGCGGTATTACAGTATGTGTATTGAGAGGGCGGTATTATAGTATGTGTATTGAGAGGGCGGTATTACAGTATGTGTATTGAGAGGGTGGTATTACAGTATGTGTATTGAGAGGGCGGTATTACAGTATATGTATTGAGAGGGCAGTATTACAGTATGTGTATTGAGAGGGCGGTATTACAGTATGTGTATTGAGAGGGCGGTATTACAGTATGTGTATTGAGAGGGCGGTATTACAGTATGTGTATTGAGAGGGCGGTATTACAGTATATGTATTGAGAGGGCGGTATTACAGTATGTGTATTGAGAGGGCGGTATTACAGTATGTGTATTGAGAGGGCGGTATTACAGTATATGTATTGAGAGGGCGGTATTACAGTATGTGTATTGAGAGGGCGGTATTACAGTATATGTATTGAGAGGGCGGTATTACAGTATGTGTATTGAGAGGGCGGTATTACAGTATGTGTATTGAGAGGGCGGTATTACAGTATGTGTATTGAGAGGGCGGTATTACAGTATGTGTATTGAGAGGGCGGTATTACAGTATGTGTATTGAGAGGGCGGTATTACAGTATGTGTATTGAGAGGGCGGTATTACAGTATGTGTATTGAGAGGGCAGTATTATGTGTATTGAGAGGGCGGTATTACAGTATGTGTATTGAGAGGGCGGTATTACAATATGTGTATTGAGAGGGCGGTATTACAGTATGTGTATTGAGAGGGCGGTATTACAGTATGTGTATTGAGAGGGCGGTTTTACAGTACATGTACAGGCATACCCCGCTTTAAGTACACTCACTTTAAGTACACTCGCGAGTAAGTACATATCGCCCAATAGGCAAACGGCAGCTCACGCATGCGCCTGTCATCACGTCCTGAACAGCAATACTGTCTCCCTACCTGTACCGAAGCTGTGCACAAGCAGGGAGACTATAGAGACTGTTACAAATGCATTATTTACATCAGTTATGCACGTATATAACGATTGCAGTACAGTACATGCATCGATAAGTGGGAAAAGGTAGTGCTTCACTTTAAGTACATTTTCGCTTTACATACATGCTCCGGTCCCATTGCGTATGTTAATGCGGGGTATACCTGTATTGAGAGGGCGGTATTACAGTATGTGTATTGAGAGGGCGGTATTACAGTATGTGTATTGAGAGGGCGGTATTACAGTATGTGTATTGAGAGGGCAGTATTATGTGTATTGAGAGGGCGGTATTACAGTATGTGTTGAGAGGGCAGTATTATGGGTATTGAGAGGGCGGTATTACAGTATGTGTATTGAGAGGGCGGTATTACAGTATGTGTATTGAGAGGGCGGTATTACAGTATATGTATTGAGAGGGCGGTATTACAGTATATGTATTGAGAGGGCAGTATTATGTGTATTGAGAGGGCGGTATTACAGTATATGTATTGAGAGGGCGGTATTACAGTATATGTATTGAGAGGGCGGTATTACAGTATATGTATTGAGAGGGCGGTATTACAGTATGTGTATTGAGAGGGCGGTATTACAGTATATGTATTGAGAGGGCGGTATTACAGTATATGTATTGAGAGGGTGGTATTACAGTATATGTATTGAGAGGGCGGTATTACAGTATGTGTATTGAGAGGGCGGTATTACAGTATGTGTATTGAGAGGGCGGTATTACAGTATGTGTATTGAGAGGGCGGTATTACAGTATGTGTATTGAGAGGGCGGTATTACAGTATGTGTATTGAGAGGGCGGTATTACAGTATATGTATTGAGAGGGCGGTATTACAGTATGTGTATTGAGAGGGCGGTATTACAGTATATGTACAGGCATACCCCGCTTTAAGTACACTCACTTTAAGTACACTCGCGAGTAAGTACATATCGCCCAATAGGCAAACGGCAGCTCACGCATGCGCCTGTCATCACGTCCTGAACAGCAATACTGTCTCCCTACCTGTACCGAAGCTATGCACAAGCAGGGAGACTATAGAGACTGTTACAAATGCATTATTTACATCAGTTATGCACGTATATAACGATTGCAGTACAGTACATGCATCGATAAGTGGGAAAAGGTAGTGCTTCACTTTAAGTACATTTTCGCTTTACATACATGCTCCGGTCCCATTGCGTATGTTAATGCGGGGTATACCTGTATTGAGAGGGCGGTATTACAGTATGTGTATTGAGAGGGCGGTATTACAGTATGTGTATTGAGAGGGCGGTATTACAGTATGTGTATTGAGAGGGCAGTATTATGTGTATTGAGAGGGCGGTATTACAGTATGTGTTGAGAGGGCAGTATTATGTGTATTGAGAGGGCGGTATTACAGTATGTGTATTGAGAGGGCGGTATTACAGTATGTGTATTGAGAGGGCGGTATTACAGTATATGTATTGAGAGGGCGGTATTACAGTTTATGTATTGAGAGGGCAGTATTATGTGTATTGAGAGGGCGGTATTACAGTATATGTATTGAGAGGGTGGTATTACAGTATATGTATTGAGAGGGCGGTATTACAGTATATGTATTGAGAGGGCGGTATTACAGTATATGTATTGAGAGGGCGGTATTACAGTATGTGTATTGAGAGGGCGGTATTACAGTATATGTATTGAGAGGGCGGTATTACAGTATGTGTATTGAGAGGGCGGTATTACAGTATATGTATTGAGAGGGCGGTATTACAGTATATGTATTGAGAGGGTGGTATTACAGTATATGTATTGAGAGGGCGGTATTACAGTATATGTATTGAGAGGGCGGTATTACAGTATGTGTATTGAGAGGGCGGTATTACAGTATGTGTATTGAGAGGGCGGTATTACAGTATATGTATTGAGAGGGTGGTATTACAGTATGTGTATTGAGAGGGCGGTATTACAGTATATGTATTGAGAGGGCGGTATTACAGTATGTGTATTGAGCGGGCGATATTACAGTATGTGTATTGAGGAGAGGGTGAGGTGAAAAATTTAGGGGCGGCAAAAAGGTATGGGCCTACGGGCCGCAACATTGTAAATCCGCCAGTGTCAATAGGAGATCACGGATGGCGATTAGTGTTCATAAACAACCAATTTATCTTTTCAGGCCCAGACTTACTAAACTCTGTAAAGTCATTTAACGAAATGTTAATGGCAAAACTGTGCTCATTAAAGAAAGTAGTGTCGCACAAACCTAGGTCAAAGTTACATTATAAGCATTGCGTTAATATTAATGATGTTAGAGCAAATTATATGCTAATTACTCATTATGAAAGGCATACCCTACCCACAAACTCTGTTATTATGAACAAGGGTGAATAACATTGTGTCATAGCTAAACGACATTTGACATTAACTATGATTTATAACCAAGTGGATACCTACAATAGTAAACAAGTTAATTCAATTATCTTTTATCTACTATCTAATACAGTGGTTTTCAACCTTTTTTCTCTCGGGGCACTCCTAATCACAGTGCTCAGTTGCTGAGGCACCCCCACAACAGGACAGTAAATCAAAGAAGACATAGAACAGAGACAGACAGATTCACAGGAGGCAGAGGGGGCAGAGAGTCACAGGAGACAGAGGGGGCAGACATTTACACGAGACAGAGGGGGCAGAGATTCACAGGAGACAGAGGGGGCAGAGAGTCACAGGAGACAGAGGGGGCAGAGATTCACAGGAGACAGAGGGGGCAGAGAGTCACAAGAGACAGAGGGGGCCAAGATTCACAGGAGACATAAGGGCAGCACAGCGGCCTGGCAACTACTCTGCAAGATCGGGGAAATCTCCCGGCACCCTTTTGATCCTTTCATGGAACCGTGAAACACTGGTCTAATATATTAACCGCTTAGTAGCCCTAGTGGCCATCTAGGTATAGCAATGCATTAATAATACGAACTTACATGGTAGGTAAGGGGTTAACTCCTATCACCCTTTCCCCAGATGGCCTAACCCTCCTCTACAGGAAAAGTGAACAGCTATATAAGCCAATGGCGGCTAATTGGAATGTTTGCCAATGTATCAACAACAAAAAACTCAGAAATACAATTACATATATAAAAATATATATTAATATATACAGTATATTGTATATGGGAAGAGAACAACCACGCTTAGTCCACTGGGATGGATTCGAGTGTTCCTCCCTTCCAGTGAGCGTCACAGGTGGGGTGGACAGTAACCCCCCATTTGGATTACGTTAGTTTTAATAACATCCTTCCTTTACCTCCCTGATTTAGTGCACTGTACATTCCAGTTACAGTGCACTTATAAATGATCGCTTTCCAACATCCTTTGTTTATGGGGTTCTCTTTTTCCTATTCGGTCCTTTGAAACCAATGGGATTACCATGGGCATCCGCAGAATTTTTTTCAGGGGGGGGGCAAAATTTTAACAGTCAGTGCCCGGCGTAAAAGTGGTGGTGAGTGCACTGTGGCGAGCGAGCCTGACCAGCATAAGGGGGGTTCTCCCTCCCGAGAAAATTTTGAAAAAAAGAGAGTGTGCAAATGGTGCATTTTCAAGCAAATTTGAGAAAGCTTGAAGGTTAATAAAGCAATTGTGAAAGTGTAGTTATGACTTCAAAAAAGAGCAGATACTCAGGGTTGCAGGATCTGGTGGGTGCCTGGAGAACTTGCATGTCACTGGCGCTTAAGTGCAGAAATTCCGGCCGTACTACTACACTTTAAGGCTGCTTCTCTGCGCAGGATCCTCCGACATGATGTGTGCCAGGTGGGGCACAAGAAAAAGAAATGGGGATCATTAAATACTCTGCTCATCACCGGGCTGGCGGTATTGAATAAACTGTGGGTTGTAGATGAGCTGCAGGGAGTTGAAAAATACCTTTAAAGTTCTCCTGCTAGGAGATCCAGGCTTTCCTTGCATAATGCATAGTTATATTGGTAAGATGAGATTTGTGAACTTCAAATAACTCACCTACAATGCACTATTTATTGAATACAGCCCTGTATGCAGTAATAGAAACTTGAAAAAGGAAAAGTGTATGTGTGTGGCACACAGTGTGGGTGGGTATATATACTTCTAATAAAAAAAAGACCGTTCAGTACTGCAAAACCAACTTTTTTTCAAAAAAGCAAGGAAAACAGAATGTTTTCTTTATATAACCCTCACCCAATAAGGTTTCCCCTTGGTGGCATGCTTCATCATTGGGTCCATCCCGTTCCGGCTGCGGAACGGGGCATGCTGCGACCTACGAGCTATGTGGGGGCACTTATTAGTATGACTGTAGACACACACACACAAAATAGATATATACTGTAGTGCCATATTTCACTTGCCACAGCACTAGATTGCACCCATAGCAGTAGATTGCACCCAAAACACTTGCCACACAGCACCAGTCATAACCCCCCAGCTCTTGCCTTAGCATTGGATGGTATCCACATCATTCACAGATATAATCCCACATCTTCCGCTCCCCCGTTTTTCTGAGTGCTTGCTTGCTTTCCCTTGTTTTTCACTGTCTGCTTCTCCTTGTTTTTTCAACAACACACAAGACACAGTGCAAGGTTTTTTCTATCATGTGCTCCCTCTCTCTCCCCATCTTTCTTTTTCCATCCATAGTAGCATCATGCTCCTTTGTCTCTCTTTTGCTGTATCTATTTTACTTTTACTCTCTCTCGCTGCTCTCTCACTCTCACCCTGCCCCGTCTTGCTTTTTCCATAATATTTCTCCATTCTCTCAGAATCTTTCTCACACTCTATTCAGCTCAGCTTAATAAATAGCCACCATGATGCATGTGGTGGCACTGGCACCCAGCGAAACGTCGTGTTTTCTTTGTACCCTAATTTTCAAATTGTTGCCAATTCCAAAAGCTACCTCCTGCCCCCTGAGGCAGCAAAACTACTGTGGTCTGTGGATTATTGGATTCAGATTTCAGAACTAATTGCAGTCTACTCTGCAGAGTGCCGGGGCCGCCGGGGCCTATTGTGCAGAGAGAGTGCTGCAGCCTGCGTCTTCACTCTTCAGCAGACTCTCTGAACTGTGAGCCTGCGCAAATTGATGAAGAGTCAGAGGAGGCGAGAGCATGATGGGCGGGAGGCCGCGTGATGAGTGTGGAGGTCAGAGTCGGACCATGATTGGTCCGACTCAGGGACTGAGTCATCAAGGGATGGCGGCGGCTCTCTCATTGGTAGCGCTCAGCTACCAATGATGAGTGGACTTGTTGGCACTGGCGCCGCCGCATTTCAATGGCGGGCCCGGCCGCGGCACAGATTGGTCCCGACTTGGGAGTGAGGCGGCTCTCCCGGAGTCTGTTTTTGGCGTTTATAGCGCCATTAACATACTTTACGGCGCCCAGGTCCAACAGAAATCATGGGGCCCAGGACAAATGAAAGGAGCAGGCCCCCCACCCCCACAACCCATAGCGCACCTACCATGGAAAAAAAAAATTTTAGCCGGCAACTTTTACTTAACTGTTTCTTCTTATTGTAATACGGAAAAAAAAACATTACAATGCAATCTGTTTATTACACCCCCACAATACATATAAAAAACACACCCACCCCACCAATACATATATAGGTCCAACCCCTCACATCAATAAGATAATGAATAACATTTGGCAAACACTTCACTACAAGAAGTTTACAGCTTACCTTAACGACTGGGGTCGGGGCAGGAGGCTGGCGCAAGGGGATCTAGGATGGCGGGCGCATGCTCACCACGGCGCTTCCACTCCGTCAAACGTTGGATACCACTCATCTCACCCCTGCAGGTCGGACAGCCTGCGCAAGCGCGCTGAGAGCTCTGCGCATTCGCATGGGCAGTGCTCGACTGTGTGTGTGTGTGTGTGTGTGTGTGTGTGTGTGTGTGTGTGTGTGTGTGTGTGTGTGTGTGTGTGTGTGTGTGTGTGTGTGTGTGTGTGTGTGTGTGTGTGTGTGTGTGTGTGTGTGTGTGTGTGTGTGTGTGTGTGTGTTTTTTGGATGAGCACACTAACCTAGAAAAAAAACCCAGATGTGAATGACTAATTTCCTGAACCCCTTAACCAGTGTCTGGATGCCCCCAATGCACATTTTCACATTTTTCAAAGGCAGCAATCCCACCTGGGATCTTACCTGATCCGCAGTCCCTCAATGTCCAGGTACCCTCATGATATATACTGGAGGGGAGGTGTTCCCTACCTGTCTTCTGGGTTAGGGGTGATTCCGCTGCCTCCTGTCTGAAGCTTGAGAGTCAGATCTCGAAGAAAGCAGTATAGGTTATTTCGGTGTAGGTATAGGACAGTTAAGATATATGGGGTAAATAAGATATCCAGATCCAGAGTGTGAGACAGAGAGAGCGAGACAGGGTGACAGAGAGAGCGGGGCAGGGTGACAGAGAGAGCGAGGCAGGGTGACAGAGAGAGCAAGGCAAGGTGACAGAGAGAGGGAGGCAGGTAGACAGGGTGACAGAGAGAGGGAGGCAGGGAGACAGAGAGAGGAAGACAGGGTGGGTAGGTTACTGACTGGAGACAGGGGGGAGACCAGGGGAGACATGGGGGGAAGTCCAGGGGAGGCTGTGGGGGGCCACAGGAGGTCCAGCGGAGGCTGTGGGCAGCCAGAGGAAGTCCAGGGGAGGTCGTGGGGGACCAGGGGAAGTCTTGGGGGGACCAGGGAAGGCCATGGGGGAACCAGGGGAGGTCGTGGGGAACCAGAGGAGGCTGTGGGGGACCAGGGGAGGCCGCGGGGGACCTCTGGAAGCCACAGGGGGACCAGGGGAGGCCGCAGGTGGACCTCTGGAAGCCGCGGGGGAACTCTGGAGGCCGTGGGGGGACCAGGGGAGGTCTTGGTGGGACCAGGGGAGGTCGTGGGGGGGACCAGGGGAGGCCAGGGGAGGCCGTGGGGGGACCTCTGGAGGCCGTGGGGGAACCCTGGAGGCCGTGGGGGACCAGGGGAGGTCTTGGGGGGACCAGGGGATGCTGTGGGGGGACCAGGGGAGGCCGTGGGGGTACCAGGGGAGACCAGGGGAGGTCCAGGGGAGGCCGCGGGGGGGAAAGGGGAGGCCGTGGGGGGACCATGGGAGGCCGTGGGGGGACCAGGGGAGGCCGTGGGGGGACCAGGCGAGGTCTTGGGGGACATGGGGAGGTTGTGGGAGAACCAGGGGAGGCTGTGGGGGGGACCAGGGGAGGCCATGGGGGGACCTATGGAGGCCGTGGGGGACCAGGGGAGGCCGTGGGGGACCACTGGAGGCCGTGGGGGGACCAGGGGAGGCCGTGGGGGAACTAAAGGAGGCCGTGGGTGGCCAGAGGAGACCAGTAAGGGGGCCAGAGGAGACCAGGGGAGAGGCATGGGACATTGCTTACCTGCTCTATGCTGAACAGAAGAAATGGCGCTTCACAGTTCAGAGCCTGGCTGCGAGCCAAAAAAAATAAACCCTGGCAAAGCGCCAGCCAATCAGGTTGGGGGGGGGGTGGAGTCCGGCAGGGGAATTGTAGGCATCGTCAGCGGGTACAATCTCGTTGCCAGGGGCGTCTGGAAGGCCGGATGTGTCAGCACTGCGCACAGGGATTTTTTTTTTTTGAGACTGTATTTTTTTTTTTGACGGGCACGGCCAGGACTGCGAGTGATCCGGGGGGGGGGGGGGGCAAGCATCCACTGGAGTGCCAGTTTCGTTCTTTCCTTATTCTGTCATGTTGGGGATCCGAGAGCACCCGTGGCGGATCTTCTACAGCAGTGATTTTCAACCTTTTCTTTCTCTCAGGGCACTCCTAATCACAGTGCTCAGTTGCTGAGGCACCCCCACAACAGGACAGTCAGTCACAGAAGGCACAGAGACAGAGTGCATGAAGCACTCCCTGCTACCCTACCCACTCTTGTGGCCTGTGGTTTTACCTCCAACCCCCCACATCCCCACCTGATGATACTTCCTGTGCCCAAGCTAGAGTAGCAGTAGAGTTGCTGGGCATAGCAGACTCAGAGGCTGCAGCTGGAACGAGATTCAGGGACACCAATTCAAAAGGCATCATGGCGAACCACGACAGGCTAGAACTGAGCCCTGCGCTGACAACCTGGACACCAGCCTGACCTGTTTGCTTGCACACGCAACACCTGTAGCAGTAGCAGGTTTTTTTCATGCACCTGTGGAAGACTGGTTTATTAAGACATGTCTCCCTCCATTACAGGGGTAAATGAGAATGTTCCCAGTTAGTGTTAGGACCTGCAAATAGACAATGCGTTGGCCTACAACACTTCGGCCAAAGAGTTTAACTAAATGACTCTTACTTATGAGAAGATAAACAGTTAAGTATTTCATGTAGCATTGGACATTTTTGTCTTTTTTGTCTTTAATTTTCTATTTTTCTTAGAGGAAATTTTCAAATATTCTCCAATTTAAAAATGTCGATTTATCAAATAATTTTTTTTTAAAAATTTTTAAATGCCATTAAATTTGCAAATATTTGAAAATGTATCAAAATGCCTCAGGTGAATAAATCGCCCATCTCTACCTATAATGCGGATCCTAATTACTTCACTTTTGTAATCATGCCTTCACAGCAAACAGGTGCACCATCCAGCTGCCTTTCACTGCAAATGGGTCACCAAGCAGGTCACAATCTGACAGGGTACGGGGTTGACCAGACTACATGGGATTGCAAAACACCAGGCATAATGTAAGAGATAAATAACCAAGTGTATTGTTTATTTTGGCCCGAGCCCACAGGCAGAGCGACAACTCAAGAAGAGTGGGGAACATGGGGGAGTTCTTGCTCACTAGATGCAGGGCTCTGATGAAGATAACTTACCCTGGATATCCCAGTGACAATGGATGACCACCCCAGATCCACACAGTTCATGACACTGTTGGTCTATAGACACAAGACCAACCATCTACAACTGTGGAGCCCTAATTGGCATCGGTTTGTATACTTTTTCTGCCTCGATTTGGAAACATTGGTAGGCACCTGGTTCGCAATCAGTGGGGACTTTTCCCCCGCTTTGCCAGTGCCTAAGGACAGCCCCCAAGGGTTGGGACTTGGGAGTGTGGGAAATAATAACTTACCATTTGGAACCGAGCTCACAGGGCAAGGACTCCGACCCCAGTTCCCAATTTCAGCACCATACGTGCGGCAGGGGTAGAGGCGTCGCTGTCGGGAAGAGAACAATTCTCTGCTTTTGGAGTGTATACTCTCCCAGCAGGCGGGGTCGCCCTTCCCCACCTCACCATTGCCATGAAGCACTGCCAGGTGGGGAGAGCGCACAGCGTATATGAAAATATAAATAAAGAACAAAATAGTGCGCATGTGCAATATAGTGGATTTCTAGTTATAAGTGATATTGTTCCCCTCGTAGATTTCCTCTTTGGATTAGAGCATGCTGGAGACTCATTCTCTCTCTAACTGCAGCAGTGGTATTGGAGGGCATCAATATGAGTATTCCCCAGGTAATATACTGTAGACAATCTTCTTATACAGTATCACTCAGAGGAAAAGAGACTCACATAGTGTGGTATATTCAAAAACTATATTATGAATCACAACATATAGAGATAATAATACACGCACATTTGCACATGTGGAACAGGTATTGTACGAGTGCTAGAGATTCTGTCCGTGGTGTCTCAATCTCCGGCGCGCGTCTCTCTTCCAAATCCCTCTGTCACTTCCGGTGACGAATCCATTGTGGGCGGAAGTGGTAGGGACGCGCTAGTTCCGTTTACCAGGACTCCTCGTCTCGTATTCTGCACAGCTTGGATGGATTCTACACATTTCGCAAACAGCTTCTTCAGGAGTCATAACCTCTCTACTCCTAACTAGATATTTATAGGCTCATAGCCCTAAGATGCCATTAACTTTGGACAATGTCAAATCAATCTTGATTGTCTAAATCTGAATATAAAGGTACTGTCCTGAATAGTTAAACATGTCACTCAATACATAGTGACACTCCAAATCTAAAAATTTCCATGTGACAATTCTATTATAGTAAACGTGGAAAAGAATAATTCCAACTTATTTGGACATATCTCTAAATGTGACAATTCTCATATGAAGGATCATAATATCTATCCTAACAATACTAACACATACATATTAATCATAATGTAATGGTGTTTCTTCCACCCTATGGGAGAATTCCCTGTTACCAGGTTTATGGTGCATGCTACCTGTAGGCTCACGGGAGGCTGAGGTGTCCGCGGATGTTTGTAGGTACTGCAGAATAAGCTTCTGGGGTACATACCCGACATTTACTCCATGGTACTCAGTGCCTCCACCAGATGTATGAAGAATGTCCCACAGTAGAAACAGACTCCTCTCCCCCGGAAAGAGTATACACCAGACAGGAGGTATAATAACAGGAACTGGTTTATTCTCTTCTGCTCCCAGCGCAGTCACTTGGCAACTCTGCCCAATGCAGTCAGAGCTCTGGTCTCAAAAGTCAGCTGGTCCCTGGACCTTCACTACGGGTTAAGGGCCCCCACAGCAGTCCTAGATCGTCCCTGATCCTTTAGCAGGGCCAGGGGTAATAGTCATCATTCACTCCCACAAAGGGAAGTTAACCTGGGCCTGCAGGTGCACGTCAGCCTTGGTGTGATACCTTGTCTCTCTCAATGGTAGAAACCAACTAACAATTTGGAGATGATTTTGAGTACAGTATGGGGAGGGTACCAGGTCTGAACCCTGGATTGGGCAACCTCAGACCTAATCTCACCTCCTCCCCTGTCACTCAAGGGTACTGCATGAGTGGGGGAAATCCATGATTGATCCCAACACTGCCTGCTGTTACCAGGAGTGATATGTCAGTACAGGGCAGAATAGTAGCCACGCCAAGCCATGGCTACAATAGTATGATGCAACTAAAATTTGACCCATATCTCTATGGAGGAAAGTGAGAGAACATTGATAGTGAAATTGGTAAATAAATAATATATACAGTATAAAAAAAGAAATCTTATTTTTTTAAATTTACAGTATAAGAAGGTATTAAGTATACCCTTGAGAGATATTCCCAACTTGTCATTAGTATTGATTATGTATTTTTCACAATTTATATAAGGAAGGCTCCAATGTCAATGTCCACATTTAATCCCCCAGGGACCAATGTGTGCATTTTGTGAATCCAAAAAGTTTCACGTGTAGCTAATTGATTCAGTCTATTTCCCCCCCTCCAGTTTAGGGGAACATGTTCTATTCCTTTTATATTTGAGGTGTGTGACGGTAGCTGACATCACAAAATAAAGGTGAAGCCCAGATAGCTACCGCTAAAACTGTATAATCTGGCTGGCTGAGTAATATGGATTTCAGCCAAATGTCCTTAATGTCTGGGGAGGGAATGTAAAAAAAACACTTATGTATAAATATATTGTCTGTAAAACACTTTATTCCCTGTGTAGCAATTTTCCCAGTTTAGAGAATCAGTATTGTGATGTGATGAGATTAAAATGTCAGCTCTGCAAAATGTAAATTATGTTATGTGACAATTATTATAATTTGTACGGAGGGAGACTCTGCAATTCACTCAGCTGAGCTGCTCCATAGAAAAGATATGATCAGGACAAAGGTAGAGGTCTGCTTAATAGAATCAGTTGCCGTGTCCGAGCCCCGCAGGCACTGTTTCTCTTGGGCAGTTTTAAATTCCCCGCTCTCCAGGTCTGGATTCCCTAAACCCGTTCCCCTCCTCCCATTGGCTGTTAGCTTGCTGGTTCGTGCTGTGATTGGCTGCCGCCCCTGCTCAATGTTAAAGGTAGCTCAGGGGAGCTATGTAAGGCCTTGTCCAGAGTGGCGCTGAGCGGGCGGGCGCGCTCACGCAGGCCGCGATGAAACACATTGCGGCAAATTGTGTGGCCAGCGTGAGCAAGCGCCTGAGCATGCGCAGAGCTTACCTGCTTGCCAAGCAAACAAATTTGAATCTGCTGCTCGCTCGCACGTCACATGAGCGTTTTGCTCAATGAGGGTGAACCAGCTCCGTGACGTCCCCCCACATGCCCCCTCCCCACCCAAGCACGCACCTAGCTGGCCACGAATCGCCAAGCCGAGCAGGGCGCAGTGCATGAGCGCCAGCGCGTCTGCTCCCTGCCTGGCCGCAGCCTAATGAGCCAGCACTCAGAGTGTATTGAGTTCAGAGTTCCGATCGGAGCTGTGTGTTAGCGGAATTCTGAGAGTGATCCCACGGAGCTGACGGAATGAAGCTGGTGGCAAATTCAAAGTTGCTCCTGCGCAAATAGCACTTTGGATTCCTGGAGAAGAAGCAGGCAGGGTAAACCCACTGAAGCAGGTACCTATACCTAGTCTAGGCAAGAGACTTCCCCCAGGTCCCCAGTGTGGTGAGTATATGTGATATTGTGTATTTTGTGTAGTTGCTGGTTATGCCAGACTAAACCCCGTTTATTCAATTACTCTGTTCTGTGCTTGGTGATCGTGATCCCTGAAGGTTTTGGTGTTAAAAGTACTTTTCTCCCGTGACAGGCTTATTTCTGGTGGCAGCGGTGGGGATCACTAGGGCTCAGTGCTGAAACTTCTTGCGGGAAAGTTTTAGTTCAGAGCCGGTCAAATGAAATCTGTGATGGCTGACCAACCAGGACGTTTTCGGAATTGGAACCGGTCCGAGGTGGTTGCACGCTGCAGGAGCTATTGGCTGCCGACTGACGGAAATCCCACGGTGGTCCTCATGGTGGCCCTTGAGCGGTACGAAGCCGGCAGGGTTAAGTATGCTGATGCGGTAGGGGTTGTGGCCACTACCGGTGGGGCAGAGACCCAGGGGCCAAGTGCCTCAAGAGTAAAGTGGAGGAGGATGCCAATGCTACCGTGATTTCCCCAGTAGCCTTTCCTACTATGGTGTGTGATTAGGGGGTTCTGTGTGCCTCGTTGGGTCCGGATGCGACGGCGGAGCAGCACCTACAATTTGCCCAAATAATGATGGGTCTTGCTCCCACTCCATCCCCAGCCAGGAGTTACGGTCCCCGGACTCCCTGTGCCAGGGTGTCGGTCTCAAATTTCGCTAAGTTTGTGGACAGCACCGATACGATCAAGGATTTCCTGTAGGTATTTGAGAGCCGATGCTCCAGGTGCCTGAGTCAGAGTGGCTGAGATACCTGATTTCCACACTGAGCAAGAGGGCACAGACGATCTACTGAGAGATCGACCGAGAGTATGCCGGTGATTATAAGTAGAAGAGAGAGATGGCAGAGCACAACCGGAGATATCCAAAAAAGAGAAAAAAGAGAAATAGGAGGAAAGTGTGTTATCCATAAAAAGTGTAATGGTCATGAAGGGAAAAATGTGAGTTCTTCTACTATATAGTATCCACAAGGACGGAGGCACACCAAGAAGGTCTGGTTGGATCAACATGGACGCTGCAGCAGATTCTTGAGTTTTTTGCTTGCTACTGTACATGGTTATATTGTTCCATAAAGGGTTTAGGGTATTTTTATTAGGGTGACAATTAGCATTTGGGTTCCTGGACATTTTGAGTGCCGTTACGTCGGTTTACCAACTAGGATACCACACCCAGTACCCTCCCACGATCAAGATTATAATCCAGACTTCACACAGGAATTATCATCTTTATAACATTATTATCATAACTGTACACAGTCTTTAGTACCACGCATTATACTTTTGCGGTGACTATAAGTGCATGAAGGCCACGTTTGCTGGCTAGGTGTGGCACCAAGCGGGTGCCCTACCCAGTATTTTTATTTATTTATTTTATTTATAAAAATGTTTTACCAGGAAGTAATACATTGAGAGATACCTCTCGTTTTGAAGTATGTCCTGGGCACAGAGTTATAAAAAATACATGGTTGCAATAAAAGAACAGGGTTATACAGTCACTTCACAGACATTTCATGGACAGATAAAGTAGGAAAATTGGGTACAGGGGATAAAGGGCTTGTGAGTTTCTGATAGAAATAGAGCAGTTTTAACATCAACAAACATCAGCGAACGGCAGCAAACGGCTCACGCCCTTTGGCTTCCCTTCGGCTGTGCCAAAGGCCAGTAGCCGCTATGAGAATGGCAGACTGTGAGCCCTCACGGGCACAGTCAGTGAAGTGGGTCCTCGCCCCCGCTACCATTACAGCAACCAGAGCACCCCAGGGACTGACTCTCCCCAGGCCACCCAGCCATGGCAGAGTCAGCCAAGAACCAGAGGGACAGAAGTCGAGCTCGACTAAGATGTTGCTGGCGAATCTGCCTCCGAGAAATCCACCTTGCTGGTTGAGTATGGTACCACGTAGGTGCCATATTCAGTTACCTAGTGCCCACCAAGTTGACAGCAGGCAGTGTGCCCATGCTGACACATCCAGATAAGCGGGTCCTAAACCCCGTTACAGTGCCAGAGACCGGAGCATCCCCGGTAGCAGACTTGCCCCAGGCCACCAAGCCAGAGCAGAGTCAGCCGAGTGCCAGAGGTGTTACAGTTGAGCCGTAGGAGGGTGCCCACGAGGGTCGGTGTTCCTTGAATGATCGGCCGGGCCATCTGTGGATGGAATGCCCCAGCAAACCCAGATCCAGTATTCCCAATTCGGGGTAACTTTCCCCAGGTACAGGGCTGATAGTCTACGTGAGGCTAGCCAGAGCAGAGGAGCAGCCAGCGGCCATGCAGCCGGTATAGTAGAGGACCCAGCCAGCTGTCCTCGCAGCAGCTACCAGTGGCACAGCAGTGGATGTTGGCGGGCATCCGATCGCAGCCATCTCACTGGAGGACCAGGAGGTCCGAAGTGAGTCTTTGTGTCCTGGGGTCATAGGCAATCGGCAGGCGGTCAGCCTGATGGACCACGGCACTTTGGCACCTCTGGACAACATGATATGGTTAGCCCAGACAACTCAATCATGCGGGCCAATAGGAAGCCACAATGTCATCCGTCGCCGATTCCTTTTGGCCTTTTGAACTTCGGTTTGTTTTCCCTGGAGGGGATGCTACACCTTCGATGTAAATATCCCTAGAACCAGGAGGTCCCTGAGCTGAAATAAATGCTGTTAAGCAGGGGATGCTGAAATGAATGCTGTTAAGTAGGGAATCCGGAGATCCCCTGCTTCCCATGTAAATAAAAAAAGGGGAAGAACTGCTTCTTTAAGAACAGGGCAGACAAATTGAAGCCTGTGTGAGAAAAACAAAACGCTTGCAGAAAAAAAACCATAATTATTTTCATGTCTAATTTCATATACTTTAAATTTATTTTTCATAAAGACAACTACAGTAAGTGATAGCATCACTAGCCCTGTTACAAAATACTCCGACACCATGAGAGCAAGTGGATTCTGTGAGTTGTTTTTCAGTCATAGAAACACTTTAACTATGGCTTTTAGATCTTACTTTACAGTAAGTGTTGTGGAGTGTAGACATTAAAAACCATATTCACTAAGGGTGCCACGCCCTAGCATGCCCGGCCTAACGACCCATTCAAATGAATGTTAATAACAATGAATAATCATGTTGGAAGACCCTATTCCCCAGAAGAGGGAGCTCTAAGACAGCATAATGGTGAGAATGGTAGAAAGTCCTTCTCAATGATCACATTGAAGCAGATATAAGCAGAACATCATAATGAGATGGATTCTAAAAACACATACATTTGAAGAGGCAATTCATATTTGAATCCTACAGACATAGCAAGACTTACTGGGCCTCATTCTATAAACTTCGATAACCAACTCATCGAGGTTTTTGAACTGTTCTTGCAAAATTTTGCAAAGTAGCTATTCAGAAAGCCTCGAGGAGTTGGTGAAATCGTGCAGGAAAGCATTTTTTGGCAATTTCTGGCTCCCGGCCAAACACATCGCACGGGAGCCAGCGATAAGCCCAAACTCGCAATTTTGATCAAATCGTGCAATTCTAGTAGCCTTGATATTCTCATTGGGGCTCTAAAATTTTGATTTGATCCAAGATTCTTCTCGACAGCAAAAGCTGGTGAGAAGGGTTGAGAAAGAGGCTTGGAAAAAAAATGAATTTTTCCGGCATCAAATTGATGCCGGGGGTCTTCGGAATGGATAACCCATTAATATCGGCATCGGCAACCCCCGGCATCAAAACGATGCAGGAAAAATGCATTTACAGGCAACTTCATTACCCTAGCGCAGTGACTCCCAACCAGGGTTCCGCAGAGCAGTCCCAGGGGTTCTGCCTAGCCACCCGCACTCACTGTGCGGCCCGCGACGGCTTTCCTGGCTCTACCCCTCCTCCCGGCTCTCCACAGCTAACTAAATACCCCTTCAAAAGTGTAAAGGCAGTAAGCAACGTCCCTGCGCACTAGAAGGAAGCATACTGAACATATAACATAAAAAAGCCCAAAATGCATAATCTACTTACACATTTACTTCCTTAGCTAGTGGTACCAAACAAAATACATACTGTACTGCAAGCATGTCAAACTCAAATGCTAACGAGGGCCAAATAAACAAGGTTTAAGTCTAGGTGGGCCGCAAAAAAAAAAAAACTTAAATTTTCATAGAAACGTAGGTTTATTTCGAAAAGTACTGTGTGTGCGTGTGTGCGTGTGTGCGTGTGTGCGTGTGTGCGTGCGTGCGTGCGTGTACCTCACAAAACGAAAATAAAAACTAAAAAAGCCAGATGTGAATGACTTCTGAACCCATTAACCAGTGTAAGGATGCCCCTCTTGATTTCCAAAGCAGCAATCCCGCCTGGAATCTTACCTGATCCGTAGTCCCCCAAGGTACTATACTGGAGGGGAGGTGTTTCCTACCTGTCTTCCGATGTCCCCCGTGAGAAACTTGAGTCAGATCCGGAAGAAAGCAGAATAGGTTATTTCGGTGTAGGTATAGAGCAGTTAAGATAAAAAACGAGAGACAGAGAGACAGAGAGAGAAGCAGAGAGAGAGGCAGAGAGAGAGGCAGAGAGAGAGGCGCAGAG
>NC_134486.1:248896286-248897424 GCF_040206685.1 Ascaphus truei
AAAAAACAATAATCCAAATATATATATAGCATAGATAAAAAAAAAAACTAAATAAACTAAAAACATATTCCAATATACAGTATATGTATATGTATATATAACAAAGGGAAAAAAAACTTGTTTGCATAAAAACTCATATAAATAATTACCAATTTATTATAAAAGGTGATATTAGATAACTAAAGTCCCAAATCAAAATACATAAAAATTAAAGTGGAATTATATATGGAAACATACTATAGTATATATGGAGCAAATAGAGTATCATACCCCTAAAGTATATAGTACGGTCTAATATGTGACATGAAAATATAATAGAACAATATGTTACTCATGTATATTAATCTTCCCTTTAACACAATGAGACCGATACCAAAAACAAGTCATATTATATATATATATATATATATATATATATAGAAAAATTTCAGTAGCGCCACTCGTGAAACAAAGTGATATATAACAGTACAAATATTGTGTGTAATATTGATAAGAATTATAATATAATTAACAATCTGGCAATATAAAAAAACAATAAATGTGAAAAAAAGTAATAAAAAATTAAAAATTAAAAACTGTGCCAATAATAATAATTACATATGACAAACAAGGAAAAAAGGACAAAAAATATAGAAGAAAGTCCAACCCTTAGTACATGTCCAATGAAAGTTCAGGTATAGAACAAAATGATGATCAGGGATCTACGGCGCTCTCTGTTCTTCTCTCTCTCTCTCTCTCCTCTCTCTCTCTCTCTCTCTCGCTCTCTATATATATATATACTATATATCTATATATATATAATATATAGATGTAGCCAGGTCCCCCCTCTGTTTTGCGCCCCCCCCCCCTCTGGCATCTCCTGGAGGAGCTACGGATAAAGGGCCCCATAGGCCAACGCCTACTAAGGTGGCACCAACAGGCCAGCCTTTGGATCCACAGAGCCCGAGCTTTGTACCCAACAGAGGACTGTTCAGAGACATTTCTCCCCTCAAGGGAAGAGGCTTAGCCTCAGGACTGTACTTATTACTCCCCAGAGGGAGTTGCTGAAGAACAGCTCATAGGATAACCTATGATCAAATTGGGGCACCCCATTATGAGGCTCAGCAGTGGTCTCGGAGCAAAATCCAATCTGTGATTA